>NC_057810.1:223615877-223626940 GCF_018294505.1 Triticum aestivum | reverse complement strand
CATGTCTTACGGACGCATTTTGTCTAAAACGTGAGGGGGAGTTACAGTTCTACCCTTGCCTATAGGCTTCTCGGCTTGGGTCTGTGTACTGAGGGTCAGGGATAATAGAGTAACTTTGCTTCTCCCCAAATAGTGGGAGGGAGCGATTTCGGGTGAGGAGGGCGTGTTTTGAACTATAGTGGGTGCGAGCGATTTCGGGCGAGGAGAGCGTGTTTTGAAATAGTGGGCGCGAGCTATTTCAGGCGAGGAGAGCGTGTTTTTCCGACCATGGTTTATGAATTATTCGGCACATGTCATTTCGGCCGAGGAGAAGGTGCGCTTGGATGAAGTTACGAACCTAGCCTCGATGTACAACGGGCCAATTGATGTGTGTCCTACATAGGACGGTAATTTCCCATCTCCCATTTATTTGCTCGGGCGAATTCCACCGAGCAGAGAGGATGTTTAACGGTTCGTTCAAATTTTGGGAGAACGAGCATCCACGTCTACCTTACCAAGTTGATTCGAATCAAATTTTGAAATATTAGCTTGCCACTTCTTTTTTAGATGGAGAGATGATGTCTGGGAGTAATGTGTTTTTACATGCTCGTTGCTAGCGATTTACTATATGACAAATAGTTGACCCACTCAAAAACGCGAATCAAACCCAAAATTAAATATCTCTATTCAATGAAATAGCTCATTCAGTAGGTCAAAATAGTGAACTAAATCCAAAATTGAACACCTCAATCGAGTAGCATGTTGTACAGTATTATAGTATTCCATGAACATGTTGAAAGTCAAATTAATGAACTTGTTTGATATACACATATATCCGTTCATGTGTGGATTGAAGACAACATGTTCTCCAATTTAAATATTTGAATGCAAGTTTATATGGAAACATGGTTTATATCAGTCTTTCATGCATAAAACGCGACCTCCCCCTCTCCCGGACTCCTGTTCTCTCTCTCTCTCTCTCTCTCTCTCTCTCACCGACAATCTTCAATTCTGTCGCACGCATCCGACACAAAAACCTTGTTGGTCCCTCTCCCTTTCTCCCCATCTCTCTCTCTCTCTCTCTCTCTCTCTGTCTCTCTCTCTCTCTTTTTGTGTGTGTGGGGGGGGGTCTTTCTAGTTCGCATGCATATATACACCATCTATAGGTGCACACTATGTATGATACTCTAGCTAGTCCAAGCTAGATATCTTGGGTGCACTCATCGTACGCACACAAACTCCTTGGCTCTTTTCCCGTAACTCTCTCACGCACCACTATGTCGTCTCGGAGCTCTTCCCCCCCTCTCTCAAACTCTCCATCCACCTGGGTGACACATACACATGCATATCTCACTCGCACTCGATAGGCCCATCTAAAACTCTATCTCTCTCCCTCATTCTCTCTCCATCTCACATGCACACACACACAATCTCATGCCCAGCTAGCCAAGTTTGATGGTCTCTCACTCAATCATAGGCACACGCAGTCCCCCCTATATGTATATGACTAGCTAATCTTAGTCTCCATCACAAACATGTGCATGGTCTATCTCGATTTCTCTCGGGGCATCTTTCTATCGCGCACGCACTCCCTCGATCTCCCACCCATATAGTCCCCTCACGATCTCGAGGGGATCTCTCTATCACAAACACACCCTCTCTCCCTCCCCATGCGTCCATTGCATTCATGTGTCCCTCTCGACCTTTGTTCCTTGTTGGCCAGACCTCTATTGGGCATGTGCTATAGGGGTGTCTCTCTCCATTGCAAACAATCACACACACTAGCTATCTTCGTGTATCTCCTCGCCTCGCTTTTCCATCTCGGAGATGCATGCGTGATATGTTCGCATAAGAAACGAAAAAACACAATCTCTCTCTAATTTATCATTTGTTGTCACTTTCTCTTTCACACACATACTCTTTTTGCACACTTACTCATTCTCCTTCACACGCACTTGATCTGTCTCGACTGAGGCACTCTCATCCGTCCATAGCATATAGATTTATTGAAAAGTCAAACATCACAAAGTTTGACCATGTACGTGGAGAAAAAGAATTATATCTAGTACGGCAAACATATACCATTAGATTCACCATGAGATGTAGTTTTGTATGATTTATCTTTGGTATTGTAGATATAAATAACATTTGCGTAAACCTGATCAAAGTTTCCAAAGTTTGACTTCTAAAAAATTTACATGCATTGCATTATCGAGCGGATGGAATATCTCTTTCCCCCTCCCAGCTATCTGACGCACCACTCAGCCTTATCGGGGCTCCTCAATCTCTCTCAAACTTTATTGGTCAGTTTGGTTCGTGACCTGACCGTCATGCCTTGATGGCCGGTACTGCCTGGTGTGGAAGTGAGATGTAAAATATTTCTGCCTGGCCAGGCTTGTGTGGTGCTGAAGCGTTTGGTTCATGCCTGGGCCAGGCAAAGCATCAACGTCCCATCAATCAATCCATGCATCAATTATTTAATGCTAATATCCATCCATGTTGCTGTTAGCCTCGTGGCCGCACGACCAGGCACGGCCAGGCGTTTGAAATCGGTCGCCTGGGCCAGGCTACTTGCAGTGTCTGGAGTTCAGCCAGGCTAATTAAAGTGCAAGGGAACCCAGGCCAGGCGGGCTTTGTTTTTCACAGGGTAGCAACCAAACAAGCATGCATGAAATCAAGCCACAACCCCAGGCCAGGCAAAAGATGCTCAGGACGCAAGCCAAACTGGCCTTATATCTCCCTGGTTCACACATACACATGTCTCACTCGCGCTATACATATAGACCCATCCAACACTCTCCGCCCTTGTTCTCTCTCCATGTGACACGCACCCCCCTAAGTACCATAATCCCTCACTCCATCATAGGCGCAAGCACTCCCCCCCTCCTAAGTATGATTATCTCTTACTAGCCATCAGGAACACACGTATTGTCTCCTTCCATCCATACGTCTATCTCGATATCTCTCGGGGCATCTTCTATCGCGCACACACCTTGTCACTCGATTTCCCACCCATGTAGTCCCATCACGATCTCCAGGGGATCTCTCTATGACAAACATACACTCTCTCCTCCCCGTGTCTGCATTTTCTTCGTACGTCTCTCTCGACCTCCCTCCCTTGTTTGTCAGACCCCTCTTGGCCACGTGCTAGGGGTCTTTCTCTCTCAGTTCCAAACAACCACACACTATCTCCTCACCTGGCCTCCGTTGTCGAAGATGCATGTGTGATATGTTTGCATAAGACACGCACACTTTTTCTCTACTTATATCATGTGTTGTCCATGTCTCTTTCACACATGCACACACACTTTTTCACTCTCTCTCTCTCTTTCTCTCTCTAGTTAGGGACTCTGTCACGTCCATAAGCATATGGATGTTTTGAAAAGTCAAACCTTAGAAAATTTGATCACGTATATGTGGAGAAAAACATTTACATTTGGAACGATCATTAGATTCATCACAAGATGTACTTACTTCATACTATCATTTATCTTTGGTATTGTAGATATAAGTAATTTCTTTATAAACTTAGTCAAAGTTTCAAAAGTTTGACTTAAAAAAATGTTGGAACTACATTATCGAACGGAGGGAGTAGCTCTTTCTCTCTCTCTGCTATCTCTCACGGGCCTCCCCTCTCACTCGAACTTTCTATACCGATGGATTATACGCTCACCGTGTCAGTGTATAGCTCTGTATATTGTTTAGTTGATCGATCAACCAATCCACATGCTGCCTTGTCAGCTCGTGTTCTGTATCTTCGTGTGCTGGCCCATGTGGCAGTGGGTGAAAATAAGTAAACTAGAGGCCCATCTGACACCCGGTGAAGTAAACAAAGTTGAAACCACTCGGGGTAGCACCCCACATGCTAGTAAATTGAGGGTGCATTGAGGACAAACTTCTTGCGCGCGAAGGACGCACTAGCGCACAATTCACCACTGTGCGGCGGCATGCACAGAAGGATGCACTCGCGCACACCCAGCACACAACACACACCAGCACACGTGTACACCAGCGTCGCCGCCGGTTGAGATGGACGACGAGGCAGCCAACAAGCGGAGGCGGCTCGAGCCAAAACCGCATCCGGCGAGCATGGACTTCATCAGCAGCCTCCCCGACGACATGCTGCTCGTCATCATCGGCCTCCTCCCCACCAAATCTACCGTGCGGACCGCCCTGCTCTCCTAGTGGTGGCGCCCCCTCTGGCGCTGCGTCCCCCTCAACCTCACCATCGACAGCTGCCTCTGCGACGTGGATTGCATGGTCGCAGTCTCCAAGATCCTTTCATCACACCCTGGGCCAGCCAGACACCTTGACATCCACATGTTCAGTACCAACTGCAAGGTCCAACCCAAGTTCGACGAGTAGTTCTTATCCCCCGCCCTAGATCAGCTCGAGGAGCTCAGCTTTGAAGCTGGATGATGTCGCTCTCTGCCGCCGTCCGCGCTCCGCCTGACGCCAACGCTGCGCCGCGCCAGCTTCAGCTTCTGCTATCTTCCCCAGATTAATGCCGCACCCGCCCTTCTTCTCCCTCAACTCAAGCAGCTCGACCTCTTCGACGTTGTCATCTCGAAGAAGGCTATGGAGCACCTGCTCTGCAGCTGTACTGCGCTCGAGTACCTTCGTCTAGAGCAGATCCACGGGTTCATTAGCCTCCACATCGCCTCGACGAATCTTCGATGGATTTATGTGTCTTGCTGGCCCCGCAACAAGACATCAATTGGGAAGAGATCACTCTAGCTGTTCCACGTTATGGTCATTGAGAATGCGCCTTTCCTTGAGAGATTGCTTGTATCGGATCTAGAAGGTCCAACAAAAATAAGGGTCATTGACGCGCCGAAATTGACAACGTTAGTGTACTCGTCTGCCAAATTCTCCGAACTCTTTATTGGATCCCTAATCGTTCAGGTACAACACTCATCTTCTTCTCCGTCTTCTTGAATTTCACATTTTTAAATTTCTTCTTGATGTATTTACAACCGTCTTCCAGAAAATGATTCCCACAAGCTTGACCCAGTCCATGCGCACAGTGAAGATCTTAGCACTAAAATCTATCGGCCCCAATCTGGATCAAGTTGTTGGATTCCTTGCATGCTTTCAGTGCACGGAGAAGCTACTCATCGAGGTGAAACTTCTTTCCCATAAGTAAACGGTAATCACAACGTAGCTCAATTTTTTCGTAATTTTCCCAAATTACGATGACAAGTGTAGTGTTCAAAACTGCATCTACGCATTGCACCGAAAGAAATGTTTTTAGTATTTTTTTCTCACGTGATCACCTGCATCGTTTTTATGATGTACTACTATAGTAGCCTAGGCTAGTCATAGTGGAAAGTAACTTAGACTACTCCAGTAACTCTATGGTTACCCTAAGAGCAAGTACTACCTTCGTCCTGGTTTACTCTTCCAATTTTGTAGTATCAAAATTTGACCATAGGTTTAACTGACAAAATGTTAATGCATGTCACTAAGAACTATATCGTTGGATTCGTATTTGAACATAATTTCAAATGGTGTAATTTTTAGTGACATGCATTGGCATTTTCTTAGGTAAATCTATGGTCAAAATTTTATACTAAATACGAGGTAGTATTCCCTCCGTCCCAAAATTCTTGTCTTACATTTGTTTAGATACGGATGTATATAACACTAAAATGTAACTAGATACATCCGTATTTAGACAAATTTAAGACAAGAATTTTGGGACGGAGGGAGTACAAAAGTGGGCTATGTAGGCCAAAACATGTGCCAAATTCACTTGTGATGCATTTGGCATTGATGCCCCTCCATTGCTCACCTGGTGCCCCAATCTGGATCACCTACTTTGCTCCGGTGCCAAATTAACTCACGCAATGAAAAAACATTGCGTGGGAGAGAGAGAGGACTGAGGCAATAAAAAAGCACTTGTTTGGGAGAGTGAGAGGCTGGTGTAGTTGATTTGATTGATTTGTTTATACATGTGGGCCTGTGTGCACAGCCGTGCCAACTCTCTCACATCGCAAGAGCGGTGCCAAAATCTTTTGATTTGACATCGATGCGTATTATGTGGCATACTTTTGCGATATATGGCATCGGCCACATAGTGGAAGGCAAAAAATTCCCAAGCTCTTCACGTGCTCCTAGTTAAATGAGAGGAAACAGAAAGAAAGAGAAAGAGAGAGAGAGAGAGAGAGAGAGAGAGAGAGTGAAAAAATATCACTAGCCAGCCAACCCTATCGTATGAGCGAATGATATTGGTACCTCTTGATGACACGACAATCTTATGCAGCTAGCTACTCTAATATGTTCTCTTCTTTTGCAGATAAAAAAAGACTCGAAAGTGAAAAATGTGCTGCACTATAACAATCTCATCGAATGCCTTGATCTTCATCTTACAGAAATTGATTTGATCGACTCCCAAGGCAGCACATCTGAGATTGAATTGGCCAGGTTCTTTGTTCTAGAGGCAAGTGTGCTCAAGGTAATGAGTTTTGGCGTTCTCTGGCGCAACAATGAATGGTGTGCTAATCACCGCAAGCGTCTAAGCCTAAATGACAAAGTCTCCGCAGAAGCTGAATTTGTTTTTGAAACATCAAGTGGTCAGAGACTCAAAAACTTATTTGCCCATTAGTGACTTGTCAGGGCGGTGGATTTTAGTTTGTACGATAATGCTGCATCCACCTAAAGTAATGAAAGTTCTTATGTAAACTTCCTAGTAATTCCCTCTTCGTAGGTGCAGCATTACTCCTAACATTTGTAATATCAGTTTGAAACTTGTAATATTGCCGTGTCCTATTCCTGCATGTTCAAAATCCTGCGGATCAAACAGGTCCTGAGTTGGTGATGATGTTGTGCCTCCCATCTTTCACCAATAGCCGTCGGATCTAGATCTGACGCATACAAACCAAGCTTCTTCATTTTTGCAAAAAGATGCCCGCACTTGTTCCCTATTTACAAACAACTCCTTGTCTCTCACAATTAGCCTTATCTCCTCCCCACCACATCTAGAAGGCCGTGGAAAAATCTGGCGCGATGGCCGCTGCCGGCGCCGTCCACCCCCAATCTTGGTGTTCCGTGCAATGCACGGGCATCTACGACGGGAAATTATGTCAAACAACACTAGTTGTAAGTAGGCTAGCTCTACAGCCATGATGATAGTGACTGCAGGCGGTGAGGCTGACTATGGTATGCCGAACATGGCACCTATACTCAGGTGTCATCTCCGCCGCAGGGTCTTGTCACTTCACTGTCAGGAGCAGCACGTAATAATTTGACCAATGGGTAGTCAGTGCTAGTACTCCTACTACTACATTGGTAGTACTACTACTAGTACTAGTAGCACCACCGTCTGGATTTAGGAGTACTACCACGTCCATATGGATTTTAGTATTTGACTAGCAATATCTAGTAATGCATGTCACAAAAATGTACTACTCCCTCTGTAAATAAATACATGGTGTTTTATTCCTTTCGGCGAGAGAAATTAATGTTTTTTTGCTAACTAGTGTACTAATAGGATTACATGCAATGAACTAAACATTGCATGTCATGTTTGGTAGTCTCAAGTCATTGAAAGCATGGACGGCCCACATCTCTCATTGGTTGATATGTCACGAAATAAGAAATAAGGAGGGAGTTAATGCACCATGCCTAAGTGTTTTGGGATTATTTGGTTTTCGTAAGGTGACTTACACAACATTTTGTTTACATGCATTAACATTTTATTAGTTAAATCAAAGGTCAAAAGTTGGCGCAAAATGCAAAGGGGACCAATAAACCAGTAAACATCAAACTTCTCTCGTTTGGCCCCAACTAGAGGTCCGGTGAGATGACATACTGCACCGGCACAGAGAGGGACGCAGCTTCATTGACTTACGTAACTGCCTTTGGGTGAATGACATGTGGGAGCAGGGGGTGGCTGGCCCACCTATCATACAGCCAAAAGCAGGTGCAGTAGAGGGCCGAGGAGTAGTACAAAATCCTATGCACCTATGCACGCTAACCAAGGGCAAGAGTGATCACTCGAATCGCAAGATCAGTTGACTGGAAGCTAAGCTAGACCCATGGAGGCGATGAGCGCGAGCATCAGTCGGCTGTGCCAGATGGTCCACGACGCCGGCCTGCGACCCGGCACCGAGGAACGTCTCCAGGTAGTATTGCTTGAGGCCGCCAGGGCGAGGGGCCGCTTGGACGACAGCTTCGTCTCCTTGTTCGACGAGGTCCTCGTCGATTTCCTCGACAAGTTCACCGTCGTCAAGAAGCTCGCGGACGACTTTGACATAAGCCTCCAGCCAACGCGCCCAGGCTCTGCAATGCCCACCACCCTCAACGTCCACTATGGTGACAACCTCTTCGACACATTAGTGGCCCTGCGACTGCCCGCCGTCACACCGGAGAATGGCCACCTCGAGGTCGCGCTCGCCGTGCAGCGCCTGGTGCAGCAAGACACCATCGACATAATCACCCACGTCTACGCACAAATCATCCACAAGGACTACTACATGCAAGAGGAGGACGATAGGACGCTGGCCTTCTTGGACCGCAGAGCAACCTTGGATGGCATTGTTCAGAAGCACGTTGAGCTCGCCGCCAATGCCGCTGCTCCTCACACGTTGGTTGGTGACCCGGCGCACTAGGGCGCGAGGATATCGTTGATGGATCCGTATGTATTTTTATCTTTCAGTCAAATCCATGTAGTAGTATATGATACTACAGTAATTATCTTACCTTTTGCATCAACTTCATAATTTTCGTACGTACTCCACGGCGCCAGAAACAAACTTCTCATTACTCTAGGAAAAATCGTTATTTTCTATCTATCGGTCGCGCCATGGAGCAGAACCAAATTTTACAAGTTACGAGTTCAAAAGGAAAAGCCTGCCGTGTTTGCGTTGCACCCCCACACGGTTGGTCTGGCACGCCGCTCAAGCGGGAATGCGTGTGGTGTTGCATTTTCACTTACAAGTGGGACCGTAGTTGAGCAAACAGACTATCGACAAACCCCCACCGCACCCACCGCGCGATGGCTGAGAAAACAGGACGGAGAAGAGATGGCTGTAGCACGGACTCCAAGAAAATTGGTGTCGGATGGGACTCGTGTGGGTGGCGTGTTCCGTACTGCTAGACGTGAATGCTAGTTATGGCCCATGCCACCCCACTATATCGAGCCTATATCGAGGTATGTAGAACAAATTTCCTGCAGTCCGTGCTCAGCCCTCCTCTATCTCTCTTCTCAGCTAGCCAGCGGATGCGCGGAGCCCATCGTCTGTTTGCTCACATGTGGTCCCACATGTCAGTGAAAACGCAAGAGGACCCATTGAACCTGCACATCTTTCACCTCGACGTGCTGGTGATGAAAAACAAATCCAATAAAGATCTTTGGTGGCCGCTTTTGGAGTTACTCAAGAGTAGTAAGATTCTATTTACAGTTTAACCCAAGATGCACATCTCGTGGCTTCAACTACCACTCTATTTTCTTTCATGACACGAACTGGATGCTGGATGTCCCATGTGTCGGCAAAAGGAGGAAGAACCCGACCAAATCTTCGGTTGTGCTTTCGGATTAGACTAGTTGTGCTAACTTAATTTTTTTATTGTGTACTCCCTCCATTCCAAAATACTTGACTTCCATTTGTCCAAAAATGGATGTACCTATATACGAAAACATGTCTAGATACATATATATTTTGTAAAATAGAATGCATGTATTGTGCAACAGAGGGGGTAGAATGGATGCAAGTTTTTGTATTGGGAAGAAGAGTACATCCATATATTGATAGAGAGCAATTTAGTAGATGTTCTATCACTTTTAGCTAGCACAGAGGCTAGATATGAGATTAGTGCACTTGTTGATACTCCTACTAGAATAGAGGCTAGACATGAGACTAGATGCGAGGAAGCAACGTCTACTTCTTTACACTCGAAGAAGAAAGAAGCACGCAAGATCGAGCCTCCGCACATCAACAATAATGCATCGAGAAGGCACTAATCCAACTTACAGGAGTAGTAAAATGTATTTTTGTGGTTCTTGTTTTCTTTGGTCTTGCTTTTCTAGTCAAAATTATCATTGGAGTTCATGCAAAACGGAGGTCCGTTTGGGGTCGTGCGTTGGAGTTGGCCTTACAAGTGGGACCGCAGTTATGGAAACCGACTATCGGCAAACCCCCACCTCGCCCGCCGTGCGATGGGTGAAGTTAGAGAAATGACGAGGTTGAAGAGATTGCTCTAGCACGGACTCCAAGAAATAATATGGTGTCAGATGGATGTCGTGGTGGTGGCGTGTGCCGTACTCCTGGACGTGAATGCTTGTTCTGGCCCATGCCACCCTACTACTCCTACTACTTACTCCTACTATATAGTACTAGCATCGAGGATTCGAGGTGCTGGTTGCGTACAGCGAACACATTATCATATGGCTATAGTAAAAACACCCACCCGACACGCGAAGCATGTGAAGCTAGTACAAATAGTGTACTACTATTGTTGATTCACTACTAGGAAAAGGGCTATAGATGGAAATGACACTAATGGCGCACCAGACAAGTGGTGCGCCATTAGTATATACTAATGGCGCACCACCCTCTGATGCGCCATTAGTGTTGAAACTACTAATGGCGCACCCTGACCACGGTGCGCCATTAGTACCAATTTTTTTTTGAACTAGTGTGCCTGTCCAAACATACTAATGGCGCATCCCCTGGTGGTGCGCCATTACTAGTTGTAACTAGTAATGGCGCACCATCCAGGAGGTGCGCCACTAATGTTATTTTTTTTATTATTGCTTTTATTCCTTTTTTTGCAAAAGTTCTAATGGCGCACCGCCAGGGGGTGCGCCATTAGTAACCTGGATTACTAATGGCGCATTTGTTGCTGGTGCGCCATTAGTAAGTGGGCAGCAACAAGATATTTTGGACAGCCTCTCCTCCCACACTCACTTTCTCCCCACTTCATTCTCTCCACCGCCTCCTCCTTGTCTCGGGTGCCTCCTCTTTTTCACCTCATTTCCACCATAGATTCATTCAAATTAAGTGGTTAAGTTACCTTGTTTTGCTAGGTAAGTAAGGGGGGAAGCTATATTTATGTTGTTCTCCCTACAAACAATGTGCACA
>NC_057810.1:223611278-223611839 GCF_018294505.1 Triticum aestivum | reverse complement strand
AAAAAATTAGTATCAAACAGCTTTTTAAATGCTACTGTCTTATAAAAAAAATATTATTGTTATTATTTAAACAAGTTTGAACATATTTAAACATAAATAAGTATCAAACAACTTTTTAAATGCTAAAAAAAATTTGTGGAGCCTGGGAGTCGAACCCAGGACCTCCTGGTGTGAGAACTGGCTGCTGACCAGTCGAGCTAGTAGAGTGGGCTTGACATAGATAGGTTCTGGTACTACATAACCTTTTGGCTCGAGTTGAAATAAAAAAAAATACTAATGGCGCACCACGGTGAGGTGCGCCATTAGTATGGACATGCTAATGGCGCACCACGGTGAGGTGCGCCATTAGTATTGTGGCCCCCCTTCGCCCGATCCCCCCTTCGCCCGATCCCCCTTCGCCCGATCCCCCTCGCCAGTTCTCTCCCTCTCGATCCACCGCCGCCGCCGCCGCTGCCCTCGCCCTCGCCCTCGCCCTCGCCCTCTCCCTCCCTCGCCCTCTCCTCGCCGCCCGGACGCCGCCCGGACGCCGCGCCGACGCCGCCTCGACCCCGCCCCGACCCC
>NC_057810.1:223592244-223609739 GCF_018294505.1 Triticum aestivum | reverse complement strand
GATTGCTTTTCTTTGAGCTTACACATGGCCGGCCAATGGAGTAGAAATCATCCAAAGCTTTTTGTTGTGGTGAAGATGGTTAGATGACCGTCCTATACTCCTATCTGCACATCCAAAAGGAATAGCCAAGCATAAACTACTGCAAAGTACACTGTTGCAAATTAAAAACTACAATGTGGGCATTGTAACTAGTACGTACTACTCAAGAAATCATTTGAACTTTTGGGATTGTGTCCTACCAGAGATACTTAGCTTTATTTGTTTGTTGGAAACTAATTATGTATTGTATCAGAGATACCTGGAACAGTTGGAAGGTAGCAAGCAATGCTGCATAGGGCGCTGATGAGTCACTGACAAAGCCACACAGCACAATAGGGTGGCCAAAAGGCTCGCAGCCTTGGCTTGTGATGATGATTGCCAGTTCCCCAGTCCTCCCCTCCACCACGGCTTGTCCTCCATCTCCTTCTGATCGGGACGTGTCATTGTCACGCAACGCAAGCACACCACAACAACCACCACCACCACAGGCCCGGCCGAGCACGAGCCGGAGCCAAGGAGAGAAAACACAAAGCGCACGGGAGATTCCCCTCCTTTCACCGTCCATCTAGGAAATACAAAAGTTTGTTATCCAGGAAATACAAAAGTTTGGATTGTTGAATGCATTCTGAATTCTAGCTATACAAAAGTTTTTTCCTTCTGAAATGTGTTTTTCTTCTTCTTCCTGTTTTGAGTAGTTTGCGTAAGTTTTCTGAAATGATGATGCATTTTTCTTAATTCAGCGAACCGTGAGATGGACTTAGAAGAAGAAACTGTCTCCTGATTGCAGCTGATTAATTAGTATATATGTTGTAGACTTGTAGCATACCTACCTCTATATGGTTTTATATTTCAACTTGATTTCTGAATATTCCAAACCACACGCGAAGTCCTTTCTTACAAGAAGAAGTTTCTCTTCATAACAGTGAACAAAACTACTGTCAATCAGCTCAGTTCTAGTGCTGTTGGATTTTTTTTAATTGGCTTCTTGCAGTTTTGAAAATTCAGTTTATTCGGTTACTGAAAATTCAGTTAATTCAGTTAGGCACACAAATTTCAGAACTTTTGTGTGCCCTAGTACTTGGTGTTTGTAGAAAACCAGGAGTGTCAATGGGACTAGAATTCACTTGTTCTTATATGGGTTTGTAAAACTTGTTCATGTACTGAACTACTAATGCCTTGTGATGCTCTGAATTACTTGTGATGCCTCTGAATTACTTGTGATCACATTGAGAAAGACTTGTAAAGATGATGATCATCTTTAATAGAAAACAATTTATGATGATTTTGCTAGTTTGCTGGGTTTTGTCTCCGACCATCGTGTCGTGATGATTTTGCAGGTACCCCGAGAGGCCCTTGAGTTTGCCGGAATGTCGATTAACTTCCGTTCCGACAAATTCGGGTACTCCATATGTCCTATTTTCAGCAAAGGTCATGCTGAAATTTTCTGTGAATTTTAGCATGACTTTGCTAAAAATAGGACATATGGGGTACTTGTGACTAATGCATAGGCCGGGGTATCTTAGTAGTTAATTAATTAGGATCAAGTGCCCCGGCGTACTTGTGACTAATGCATGGCTTTTAGGGTGCCTCGGTGTCGATAAAAACCGAAATGATGAAAAGTTAGGCTTTTAGGGTGCCTTGGCGTCGAAAAACCCTCAATGATAAAAGCTTAGATTTTAGGATGCCTCGGTGTCGACAAACCCTAAATGATGAGACCATGATCTTGTTCCTTGACAATAACCAACTTTTTGACCAAACTTTGTTTCTATTTAGAGAGAAACATGGCCCAGAACGATGAGGCCGGGGGTTCGGGCGGCAAGGCATTCTGGGAGCTGTCCCAGGAGATGGAGGAACAACCTCACTTGTATGAGGCCGCCGCCTTCCCCACCGATCCTGAGACCACGGATGGTGCCGTCGAGGATGACCACACTGATGCCACCACTGATGGTGCCGCCGAGGATGCCACCACTGATGATGGCGGCGCACGCACAGATAGCAGCCAGCCGAAGAGGCAACGGAAGGACCGGCGCCCGATCGTGCTCCGCACCCTCAAGGAGGAAGTTACTGAAGTGGACTCCAACGGGAATCCAACGGCGCCCGAACAAATAGTCAGGGGGTACTCGCTTCAGCTCGGGTGCATTGTCCGGAGCACCGTCTCGATCAACACCGAGAACCTGAGGCATCCTGACCGAGGGAATTTGCGCCACCTGCTCTTCACGAAGCTGCACGAACGATACAAGTTCCCTGCTGAATTCGAAAACACAAGCCTCAAAGGGAATAAAGTGAACAATGCTGCCCTCACGAAGATGAGCAAGGCCCTGTCTACTTGGAAAAGCAATGTGAAGAGAATGATCGAGAAAGGTGAGAGTTATGAGAAGATCAAGGAGAAAAATCCTTCGATCACCGAAGATGACTACAACGACTTCAAGATCAATTGCTCGAGCACCGCAAGCTCCCAATCAAGTGAGTGGGGGAAACAAATGCGGGAGCTGAACATAGGGGAACACACACTCGGTCCCGGCGGTTACAGAGTGGCGGAGCCTATATGGGACAAGGAGGAGGCGGACCGTGCC
Organism: Triticum aestivum; assembly: GCF_018294505.1. Classification (NCBI taxonomy): domain Eukaryota; kingdom Viridiplantae; phylum Streptophyta; class Magnoliopsida; order Poales; family Poaceae; genus Triticum; species Triticum aestivum. The sequence continues at coordinate 223,607,127 of NC_057810.1, read as the reverse complement.
GAGCAAGGCCTACCACCCCTCTTCGATAAATACGGTGACAAGCAGACCAGGAACTTTGTCAGGGCCCGGTACAAGAAGGACCCGAAAACAAAGGAGCTTACCACGGATCCGAAGACCAGGCGGCTTGAGCTTGTTCTGGTAAGGAATACACCCCCGCGTAATTAGCTCCATATGGTTGCATTCTAATTAATGAAGCCGAATTTCTAAATGGTTCACATTCCTTCCGCAGGCGACTGAAAGCAGTAGCGCGGGGTCGACTAAGAGCAACCCTTGGGACACCACTCTAAATAGGGGGTTGAATATAATGAAGAACAAGGATAAGCTCAGTAAGCCGACGTCAGCTGGTCGTGTGGCCGGCAAAGGCTTGTCGACAAAATGGGGGTCATACTATACCGCTGGTGTGCGGAAGGAGAAAAAGACCAGCTCGGAAAGCTAGGCGCGAGAGGTTCAAGAACTCAAGGCACAGGTGGCGCGGATTCCGGAGATTGTCCAAGAGCAAGTGGAACAACGACTTGGAGCGACGATCACTGCCCTTGTGCCTACCTTGATCTCGGGGTTGAGTGCGTGGATTGCGGGCGGCCAACAGGGGCCGCCCCCGATTCCTAGCTTCATGGCCAGCAACTCGCATAATGCGATGGCGGGGCCATTGGTGCCTCCGGCGGAGGCGGCATTGGTGTCTCCGACGCCGGCATGGGAGCTTAATGCACCCGGGTGTACGCCGGCCGGCACCTCTTCAGCAAGCGGCCGCTCCGTCAACTGCACGCCCGCCGTTGGCAGTGCCTCGACATTAGCCGAGCTCGACGCCATCATCATGGTAACTAATTAAGCCTCTCTCGGCCGAGGACTTCATCTCCTTGCCTTTGACTGGGCATCCCTGACGCCCTACATGTTTTCGCAGGGCGCCGCCGATGTTCCGTGCACTCTCCTCCACTTCGTGAACAACGAGTTGGTCGATGTCGCCAAGGGCAAAATCGTTCAACCGGGCAACCCCTTGTTCCACGGTACCCAGATGCCACCCAACGTGTTTAGGGTTCAACTGGTTTGGGTGCTGCCAGGCTGCGACGACTTGTTACCTCCGATTCGACCCGTCGCGGCCGACGATGATGACGTGATGACCCTCAGCGCCTGCCTGAGCTGGCCCCTGCTTTGGCCGAAGAGCCAGATTCGTTTGGGGGCGGGGGACACCACCCCAAAGACAACACCGCCAGTCGTGCCGGCGCCAAGTCGGCCCCATGGCAAGACCGCCGTAACGGTGCCGGACATCCCTATGCCACTGGATCCAAACATGCATATGGCACAGGATCAGAACGACGACGACGACGACGATACATTTGGCAACGTCGATCAGTACTTTGCCGAGCATGGGTACGATGGCGACTTCATGGGGCCTCCTTCTCAAGAACCAAACCCAACAAAAGACGTGTGCGATCTAGCTCGTACCGCAGAGAAGCCAAGTTGCAACAGGCGCCGTCTGGCGTTCAGCTCTCAGGAGACGCCTCCAGCTGCCGACTTCACCGAGCCTTAGATAGGCGAGGTGCGAAATATTATCAGCCCCAACACACTCAAGAAGGCGGTCTGTGAGCAGAACTCGGTCCCATTACAGGAGAAGAAGAAGGCACGCAAAAGAAAGACTAAGAAGGGTGCGAGCCAGCCGGCACCGAGTACGATCCGTGCTCAGGACGGGCCACCTTCACCGCAGGATATCTCGAGGAGGGTGCATGTGGCGGGTAGGGCGATGCTACCGACAAATATGCTCAATGCTGCAACCGGTGCTATGCAGAGTCTGCATGACAGTGTTCTTGCTTTGGAGAAGCGGCGTCTCAGGGAGAAGGATGTGGCATACCCAGTTTTCGTGGCCAAGGTGCCAGAGGGCAAGGGCTTTGTGGATAACTCCATCGGGCGTACGATCGTCCTGCGTTTTGATGACATCCACGCTATGTTGAACCTTCATCCGCTGCACTACACCTTCGTTCGGCTATTTTCGCTGAGTATGGAGATGCGGATCATTCGCGACAAGACCCCGGACATCGTGATAGTCGACCCCTTCTACATGCGTGCCAAGATCTTGGGCAGCGCTGGGGACCGGCAAGTCGCGAGTTCTTACCTCGAAGGCGTCATTCTGGCAAACCAAGATAAGGATAACTTCCTCGTGCCTTACTTTCCCGAGTAAGTCCTCCCCTCAACCGGCCCGTAACATATGAATTCTTACTTTTCGATCGTTTTTCTTTTAACATTCCGTGTTTTCTGCAGTGACACACGTTGCACGCTCATCCTCCTAAGCCCCAAATATTCCATGGCCACGTATTTCGACCCGGACCGTCAGTCGAACGTAGACTACACAAATGTCAAGAAGGTTCTTGATGATGTTCTCCCCGGCTACGCCCAATCTGGAGGCACCTTCACCAGGCCTATTCGTAAGTACGGCAAGCACGTGTTCTCCCACAATACGATGTTCTGCTGCGTCAAGCAGCCGCTTGGCGGTCAGAAGGGTGCCTACTACGCCATCCATCACATGCGGGCGATCGTACAGGACCATCATCAACTTCTGCTACCGAGTAAACTCAAAGATTGGGCCGCGAGCGTGTCGGCAATCCAAGACGTGGACCTCCGACAATAATTCTTTCGCATCCAGTCGGAGTTTGCGGAAATCATCCATCAAGATGTCCTTCGTACCTCGGGGCAGTTCTACCTCAGAAATCAACCGTTCAACAGTGACATCGACACAATCCTACAAATGCAGGATGACAACGCCCGTTCTTTCATGACTCCCACGATAGACGGCGGCTTCATCCACGCTTCGGTCCCTTGAGTCGAGTTGTCTAGTTCTGAAACATCGATTGGCTCATGTTGTAATTAAACTTTAATGAACTTGTAGTATGTCTCTTTGGTTTCGAGAGTCGTTCAACTTAGATGTAATCGATGCTATTAATGTCTTCCTTTTCTCTTTCGATCGTTCTGTTGCATAATTATATATTGCTTATGTATTGTCTGTGAATTGGTACTAACGTTTCGTTTGGCTAGTGCATAGCGATGCCGACGTATGTCGTGTACAAGGGTAAGGTTCCCGGAGTCTACGATGACTGGGAGGAGTGTCGGAGACAGGTTCACCGATTCAGCGGTAACAGTTACAAAGGGTACACCACTAGGGCCGAGGCCGAATCTAGATACGCCCGCTATCTAGCGGGAGAGGGGAGGGAGCGTTGGAGGAACAAGATGAAGACGAGTTTCATCGTGATGATGCTCATCGTGATGACCGCAGCTCTCTTCTATGTGATGGTAGTTTAGATGATCGATATCGACTTGTAATGTGAAGACAAACTCGCTACTCGCGGTCTCGAGACTTGTAATATAATGTTCTATCTTTGTTCGGTCTTTTTAATTCGGAGACTAATATGATGAATTGTATTCGGAGACTAATATGATGAATTGTATTCAAAGACTAATCTTCTATTGTATTCGATGAATCTGTTGTTGATGTGTGCTGTCTATATTTTGTCAAACTATACATTTTGTAACCTGTGCAAAAAACAGAAAATAAAAAGATAAAAAAAACCTAATATTCATACTAATGGCGCATCACAGGACAGTGCGCCATTAGTATGACAGTGCATACTAATGGCGCATCACTGGGTAGTGCGCCATTAGTATGCTGCGGTTACTAATGGCGCATCCAGTGGTGGTGCGTCATTAGTATGCCAAAGCACCTGGGTATACATGGCCCCTGGGAGGCATACTAATGGCGCACGCTGGCCTATACTAATGGCGCACCCGCGGTGCGCCATTAGTATACCAGATACTAATGGCGCACCAGGTGGTGCGCCATTAGTAAAAATTACTAATGGCGTGCTGTTAATGGCGCACTACAGATGCGCCATTAATGGCCATATTAGGTGCGCCATTAGTAGGGGTTTTTCTAGTAGTGATTGGCCTCATACGATAACCTATTGCAATGCACGTACAATTATGTATTCGGAAAATATATTTTTGCCTCGTCGCACCACTCACTCAGAGAAGTGACTCGAAAGCCATTCATAAATCTAGTAAGTTTATCACAGGCATATCATTTTATTACATATATACAACAGGTCATCAACCCACATCGACAACGAGGATACATTATAAATACTAAAGTTTTCACCACACAACAAATAACAAGCAATGAAATGAACTTCAACTCAACCATTCCTCGGCGTTGGAAACGCTTGCTTTGAACCACAAGTGATTCTCTGGGACGCGCCATCCATTGTCGATCTGGATACCAACGCAGGACTGATCATCCAGGCTGAAGCGGCCTACTATATCAGTACCAGGGTAGGGAACCACCCAAATGTCCGAGGTATAGACACAATTGCTTCTCATAAATGGTAGTAACGTTGTGCCAATAGCAGTTGGATTGCCTTTCACCATTATTGGATAGTTTTGTCCAAGGAAGAGCGAGTTTTCTCCAAGACTATCAATTCTGTACCAGGGAGAAGGAGTTGGCGCTAGCACACTAGTATCCATACCGAATACCATGCAACGGGTGTTGGAATAGGTCTGGAGAGTGCGACCATGGGAGACTACACCTGCTTCCTTAGCGCCAGTGGGCTGTATACACACAAGAAGAGGTGATCCATCAGAATTAGTTGCCAGGCGCCAAAGAGTATATGGGCGCTGCTCGTCCTCATGCTCGTGATCATCACCATCGTCATCTCCCCCTTGGTTATAAAAATTTTCAAGTATATGTGGTGGATGTTCACAGTACCTTGGAAACACAAGGAGAAGGTTAATTAGTAAAGGGAAACTTGCTAACCCGCATGCATGTGGATGAAACAATTATAATTACGGTGGAAGACAAATGTACCAAAACTACGAGGATGCCATGCAAAAATAGTGCCACGATTGGTGGCAGCAAACACAAGGCCCTCATATTAAATTGCATCACAATACTCATCCGTGTACAGAAACTGATTTTTGAGCAATATCCATCGAGTCAAAGCACCAAGGACGGCAACAAGCTTGTCGAAGATAGCAACAACTTCATAGTTGTTGTAATTACAAGAGCGGTTGGGAACTCGACAAATTGGTATCTTCCGTAGAAGACAGTCACCATGATCGTATTTGAACGTGCGTACAATACCGGTGTGCTCAACCTCTGGGCAGTCTACTGAGATTTTTGGAAGTGGAACCCAGTCATGAGTGTACACATTCACAAGTTCCCACTCGAAGTTGGACCCAATGTAAACAACCCAATCTCCATTTGCGCCTGCCCAAGCCTTGCCCTCAAGCGATGGCATCTTAACATCATACGTATCATTATCAAGCGGCATCAACTTGCACAGGGCGGGGCCTCTGTCGTGCCGGCGCCAGTCATTAGGGTCACAACAAAGAAGATAGGGGAGATCAAACCGCTCCTTGACTCTTGGGTTCCTTGTAATGATGTAGTTGAGTCGAGAATGGGCTTGAACGAACCTGCCATGCTAGCCGAGGTGATGACGTCGCACCGATCAATGAGTTCCTCCACCACGTCATCTTTCAGATCGGGGCAAGAATAACAGGATCGTTTCTGGCCTGTTCCCTACATGGAGAAGACGATCGAACAATGGCAGAAGAAAGGGTGAAGGGCTGAAGGAAAATGGAGGAGGTAGAGGAAGAGCGTGCGACAGCAGTTCCAAATCGAGAGGGAAAGGCGAAGAGTCGGTGGACGGTTGCCAGTTTGCCACGGTTCACGAAGAGGCGCCCTGGACTACACGTCCGTTCGGAAATACTCCTGCTACTCGCCGTCGTCTCACTAATATGTTGGAACGGGACCACATGTCAACGAAACATGGTGTGTAATTTCTCATGCAAAATGCGATCTGGCCGCGTTGGCCCGAGGTGCCGCATTAGTTATCGACCTTTATTTTTTTAATGGCGTGTCGTTCAATTTTGAAGCACGACTAACTGGTACTATACGCAGAGAAAATATAAACTACTCTACCACTACTCCACCTCCAGTACTAGTAGTATAAAAAAGATATATAGGCTGGAGCTTCAGCGCTTTCTTTCTAAGGGCTGCCCACTTGCTTCTCACACTACCACCCTCTCTCCAGATCTAAAAACACGGCCCCCCTCTCTCCCTCCTCACCGGTGGTCACAGATCCACCGGGGAAGAAAAGGACGTGCAGCGTTGACGCACTCGTCGTCAGCGAGCGAGGTCACGCACTGACGACAAGGCCATCCTCTCAGACCTAGCACCCGCGCGGGATGGCCTCTGTCCCCAAGCTCGCTGCCGTAGTGTGTGCGGAGGACGGCGACCACGAGCGAAGCCACTTCCCACCGACCCTCAGGTATGCTACCTCTTTTCAAACCATACCCTTGTTCTATTGCCCCATCTGCCACGTCGTTGCATGTGGATCTTTTTCCACTCCACCATCTTCCCAATTTGCTATCCTCTGCTCTGCTGGCCACGCAGACGAAAACCATAATTTGCACTATTAAAGGAAACCCTACTTCATGCAGACTAATCCATGTCTGGGTTGAATAAGGAAAGGAAGGGAGACTGTACTGTCCAAGAGAGTAGGCATCGAACCCGCATCTAGGTTGAAAAGGGGAAAATCAGTAGCTAAGGAACGAGTCTCGTGTCTCTTGGTTGAAGAAGGGTAGAAAGGCATGACAACACAATAGAGAATGACTAGATCGATCGGTTTGTTGTCCTCACATAGGAAAAAGGTGGCTAAAGAGAACAAAAATGGGATGTAATCCACATATGTTGCCTGGATATTTGTTGCTCTGGGCAACCATACCTCCCTCACCACTCTGCATCCGTGGAGGTACATCGTACTGGTGCACCCACTGTCCGAATGGGCCTCCCATGCTCTTTTGCCACTTTTTTTGCTGTTAGTATAACGCCAGCAGTCAAGTCAAGGAATGCTACAGCTAAAGTGATGCCACATTTAACTAATGCCGCTCTCAGTCTAATGCCACCGATAAATTTAAGCAATGCCATTTAATGTCACTAGATTATTTTAGGGTTAGCTGTTGATTGTGGATGTATTAAAGATTTTTCAGCTAAGGCATTCTAATGCTGTTGCACAGCCAGTATACCAACGATGAAACTTGTTACTACCTTAAGATTTTTGCACAGTTAATGCTTATAGATTACATACCTCACTTTCATGAGATAAGTTAATTTTTTGTACAGTGTCACCAAAATGCCAAGGCGCTGATGTCATTTTATTTTGGTTAAACTGCACAGACAATTATGAAGACAAGAGGAAAGGTCAAGAGTGGGCACCTCCTCCTCCGGCCGTTCTCTTGATTCGTTTGATCAAGTTTTTATGTTTGATCGATTATCAAGATTGGGACAGCAATTTTTAAGGTCCCCCCGAGTTCGAAATGATATTTACCTTGGAGGTACATGGTTTGCAATTTTTTATACTGTCATTAGTTAATAATGTTAGTTACCTTCAGACTTTTGTATTTGGTTTAATGCTCATGCACAACTAGTATACCAATGCTGAAACTTGTTACCTTTACATTTTGTATTGTTAATTCTTATAGAAACCTTCCAGTGCTAGAGTTTATTGAAATCTGTTCAGTAAAACCATTGTATTGTACCCTGTAATAAACTACTCTACTGTTGCACTAGCCACTGGATTAGTGTATATTTGTAGTATTCGAATGGTGTTGCATTAGCGTATGGACATAAATAAAGTGTGGCAAGCTTTCCCAGATATGTGCTGAAGAAAACTACTACCTGTTTTTCTAAATACTAGACGTTTGGGTACTTTAAATTGAACCGTGAAAACATCTTATATTAAGGAACAAAGGGTGTAGAGTTCACTCAAATTATCCCGGTAAAGCTAGTCACACCTTTGTTAAAATTAATGTTCATTATGTTATCGGAGGAGGTCTGTATGTTTGTCTCTAATGCCTATCGACTACATACCTGACATCATGATGTAATGTTAAGTCATTTCCTTTTGTACAGTGTCACTGAATTGTCAAGGCAGTGATGGCATTTTATTTTCGTAGAACTGCACAAAATTTTCTTAAAAGAAGAGGAAAGGTCAGGAATGGCTCAGTTTTTCAGAAAAAACTATGTATGCCTTCCTGACATCAGCTGTTGTTGCTTTATTTATTCCTTCAAACAGGTGGTTAGAAACAGTCTTGCTACCTTTTCCCATTAAGAAATTGGAATGCTTATATTTGTGAGTCTATGCTTCAACTAGTGCCACTTTTATAGTAATCACACTTTCAATATCTACGCAAACAGGGATGCTCAATTTTAGTGGAACTGCACAAAAAGTCCAACTGGTTCAACATTAGGAGCATGTTTTTTTCCAAACCTTTATATCCAATTGGTGGCACTATGAGCTGTTCATTACGAAGGTACATGGTTTGCTACTATCTTGCTACTCTTTTTGTACTGTCATTAGATAGTAATACTAGTGGTTTGCATGTGAATTTATTGGTAGGGTGGACCTACATTGGAGGTGCAGGACAAGATTCAATGATTGGATGCTCAATTTCGGTTGTATCGATTTCACCTCTTCCATCACTGCGAACATGGATATCCTTGGTCTGATGAAGAATAGGCGCTATATTTCTGCTCTGAACTAGCAAATCAATTCCGTATGAATTGTCCAGGGCAAAACATAACTGTATCAGATTGTCCAGTGCAGAACATGACAGATGCTAAGCGGAAGAGACATGTTTAAACCGAAAATACATGGTGTGGTATATGTTTACTAGTTGCTTGATATTTGTGAAGATAGAGATGTCTGCCCGTTCCTATTTGGCAAACAAACAAAGTGTCGGCAATTTTGGTTGAACTGCACAAGAGAATAGTATAGTCACTACATGCAGTGCCATTTGAAAATAGACACAGAAAGATTGGATAGTCACTTCATGGACTGCAGAAAAGTAGTACTGTACTATTTATTGGCCAACACTAGGTGCTTCATTGCTTTGGTCTGATTATACAATGGGCATCATTTTGCCTAAGTTAAAGTTTGTATTCCAAAAATAGTCTCACGGTGTGATCGAGAGAAGACCAAATCATATTGCAGTGGATGTTCCTCCATCATATGTGGTTCATTCTCATGGTTCCAGCTGTTGGTGAAACCACTTATGTTTGCAAGAGGAATTGTAGACTTCACAAACAAATTTGTCTTTCAGTTTGTACTGAATGTTCGCCAAGAGAAGCATCCATGTTAGTAGGAAGAACAGATGTTTTTTTCTAGATCTTTGCTTTTGGAGCTACATATTTGTATATGATCTGTGAATCATTGAGATGCATTAACATGTTGATCTTATGTATGGGAATCGTACTAGTTAGTTTTAGTTGCGACGCAAGATCCGAAGTGGCTGATCCTTGCTTTTGGAGCTACATATTTGTATATGATCTGTGAATCATTGAGATGCATTAACAGTTACTTATTTCTGTTCACTCAGTGTTTACAAGTTACTAATCGATCACTAGCTAGCCTACAAATGCGCTCCTGGCAGTTTTATTTATGATGCAAGATGCGAAGTGGCAGTTTTTTGAATAAAAATGCCTACCTCTGAAGAAACTGACAAGCTACACTATCGATCCTACACGGATAAAAATGCCTACCTCTGAAGAAACTGACAAGCTACACTATCGATCCTACACGGATAAATAGCAGATCATGCACGTACTACCTTCTTTCCGGTTTGCAGGGCTCAATTCAAGAAACGACCTACTCGATCCTACACAAATAAATAGCAGATCACGCACGTACTTGTACCTCCTTTCTGGTTTGCAGGGCTTAATTCAAACCTCTCACCAACCAAGGTACTCCCTCCGTCCGGGTTTATTAGTCCCATGAGCAAAGCAGCAAGACCAAGGCATGTCAATAATTAACGGCATGCAGAAGTTTAAGCTTAATTAGTTCCAGCGATTTAAGTGGCTGCATGTGTGCCCTCGGCTGCGACTCGTTGCATGCTGCTTCGCGTACTGCCTGCGAGCGATTCTGAGTGCCTTCATGTAGCCGGCCGTAATTAAGGCAGCTAACTTATGTGAAAAAGGATACGCTTTAATTGTTGCAGGCTTTTTAAAGCCGTGGAATCATTATTGACAAGGAGGGAGATGATTCGAGTGCACTCGTTTGACCGTCATGTCGGCGTGCGACCCAGACAGAACGGGACGACACAGCCATAATTCCAATTTCTCTAGTTTTCCACGGTAAGCTAGCGCGCTAAGCCGTTATGCATTGAATTCAGATGACCATCGCGCTACCTTCCGCCTATAATTACTGTTTCCCGGCCTTCTCCGGTGCCACCGTGACCCAACTCGCCATATCCTCATAAGCCCCCACCGGCCTAACGTCGCTCACCACGTCCGCCATGCCCCCGCCCGTTCACGGTAGGCGACGCCGGAGGGGGTCACCGCCGGAACTAGTGTTCGGTTTTTCACTGGAAGGCAGACGGAGGGAGGAGGCATTCTATCTGTCTTTAGATGGCAATGCGGAGATCGAAGAGTTGTTGGAGCGCGACCGCATGGCGGAGGAGCGGGAGTTGTTGGAACGCGACCGCCTGGCGGAGGAGCGGCGTATCGCCAATTTGCACCACCAGCGGGACATGGAGCAGCAGCGCACCGACGCTCTGAGTTGCGAGAAGAGCGCCCGCAACTGGGCCGACTACGTGGAGGCCGACGCCCGGCAAATAGCCCTGGAGGCTGTCGGGCACGCATGCGTTCGCGACGCCGACATCGCACCTCTTGCAAGTCCGAGGCAAGGCGCAGGATGCCAGTGCCGGCGTTTAGCGTGTACCATAGATGGCGGCCGACATCGTCTAGTTAGCTAAGAGTAAGTTAGTACTTGTACGCTACTAGAGTATTAGTGGGAGTAGATAGTTAACTTCGCTATGATGGTTGTCAACGTGGAAGTTCAGTATTCTATATGTGGATCAGACATGTTACTTTGCTCTGAATGTTGAAATTTCCGTTTGAACATATGGAATGGGCTGTTATTTTTTTTAAATGGGTTGTATTTGTCCTCCACGGGTTTAGAGGCTGACTTGTGGGCCTAGCAAGTTGACGCGTACACAATCAGGAGATGATTGTACGTGGAGAGGCTGACAACAGGGACCCGCCAAGGTCATGGCAGTACGCAAGCAAGTGCCTCCTTATTTCAAGCCAATAAAAAAATGGCTCCTCCTAGTGGACTTCTGACATATGGGTCCCATGCCATTGTCAACGTAGTCAATAAACGAGAGAATTTCACAACGAGCAGCTAACACCAGGGACCCGGCAGCTCGCCCAGTTATTTTTGTTTTGGGTTAATTTGATAAATGCCACTCCAAATCTGGTGTATCCGAGAAATGCCACTGTAATTTCCAAAATTTGAAAAATGCCATTTCATGCCATTTCTAGTGGCATTTTTCGAAGTCTGGAGTGGCGCTTTTCAAGTTTGCAAACTGAGTGGCGTTTTTCAAAGTTTGCAAAAATTGCAGTGGCATTTTTCAAAGTTTGGAAATTGGAGTGGCATTTTTATGAATCGCCATAATTGGAGTGGCATTTCTCTAATTTGTTTTTGAGACGGAAGTAGGGTGTCAACTGGGCTGTGCGGGACACTCTGGCCTGTCTAGATAGCCTTTTCTTTTATGTTTACCACAGGCCAGCCCAGTAGTTTTTTTTCTTTCTGAAAATGGCTAGCCCAGTTTTTTTGTGATTTGTCAAGTAAGTCGCTTTATCAGGCGTGTTGGGCTGCAAATCATTCAAGACGAGGAGAGCTTCATTCAGCTGGCCGAGAAAATGGCCTATCAGTAATGAGAAATGGGCTGTACATTTTTAAAACACATCAAACCGACAATTAGTTTCAAATATCTTTTTTCATTTCAAGATTTTAAATTGCATTGATTTTTATGCGTGGGCAATTTATTGGATTTTATATTAATATACATTTATTTTGAAAATCAGTCAGAATGTGACTCGAAATTTCGGGGTTAAAAACAGTTCAGACCGCACCGACATATGCAAAATTTCGTATAATTTTTTTAACCATGGCCACAATATGGGCTGTAATGCTAACAAAAAGAATATGGGGTCCAAAAAACCCATAAGAATTAGCAAATGGGCTGTAAATTATTTGAAATAATGGCAGATGGGATGTATGTTGTTTTTCATAGATTTGAGGCTTTCCAGAGATGGCCTGTATACTGTTGGATGTCCATCCGACGGCCATCATGCTTCTTCAATCTCTGCTCTTCCTGCTTCAGCCGCTCAAACAAGCGCCAGCGGGACTGCCTGCTCCCTCCTCCCCGCGGCCGGCTGTGCGGCCGCACAGGCCTCACCGCCCCACCGTACTCCCACCGCTGGCCTAGCCATCCCTCTGCTCACTAACAGTCCCACACCTGCTGTTATTCTCCGGCGACGGCAGATGAACCAGTAAACCCTCGTACAGTCGTACTCCCCTCCGCGTGGGAAACAATTGCCGAGTCTTTCCTGCCTCTGTGTCGTTCCCTTCCTAGGCCTCGCCGTCGTCCACCGCCCTGGTGCTCTCGGCGTGGCGTGGTCAACGTGGTCAACGACCGACATGCATCTGAAGTGGACTGTACGTGGAGAGGCTGACAGCTGGGTCCACGGCCGCACGCAAGGAAATGCCTCCTTATTACACGCAAAATAATGATTCCTCCACCTGACATCTGGGACCAACCGAAAGGGCCTCTGTATTTCGCGAAAAAAACGTTACCGCCGCTGATAGCTCAGACCCACCAGCTATATCTTCGCATGCAAGGAAGTGCCTCCTTATTACGCACAAAAAAATGAATACTCCCCCTGCTAGCTAGGACCCAGAATAGTGGGCCTACTAAGTTGACGGGGACGAAGGGCTTTGTCAACTTAGTCAATATGCACAATTCTAGTTCGACTGATCGTACGATGTCCATCCAATGGCCGTAGTGCTTCTTCAACCTCTGGTCTTCTTGCTCCAGCCGCCCAAAGCAGCGCCGGTCGTGCCGCCTGCTCCTGCCTCCCGTGGCCGGCTGTGCTGCCGCGGAGGCCTCACCACCCCCATACTACTCCCACCGCAGGCCAGGCTATCCCTCCACTCCACTCACCCACACCCCCTGTTATTCTGCGGTGACGGCAGCGCAGCCGAATCAGTGAACCCTCGTACTCCTCTCCGCGTGGGCATCCACTGCCGCGTCTTGCCCGGCTCCGTGTCGTCTCCTTCCTAGGCCTCGCCGTCGTCCACCGCCGTGGTGCTCTCGGCGCGGCGTGGTCAATGTGGTCAATGACCGAATTCCATCGGAAGAATACTTTACGTGGAGAGGCTAACAGCTGGGTCCACGCCAGCTGCAAGGAAGTGCCTCCTTATTACGCGGAAAATAATTATTCCTCCACCTGACAGCAGGGACCCACCGGACGGGCCACCAGTATTTCATGGAAAAAACATTTGCCTCTGACTGCTGGGACCCACCCGACGGGCCACCGTATTTCGTGAAAAAAAACGTTCCCCCTGCTGTCAGCTCGGACCCACCGGAAGTGCCTCCTTATTACGCACAAAAAAATGAATACCCCCTGCTAGCTAGGACCCACCTTGGTGAGAGGCTGACTTGTCGGCCTACTAAGTTGACGGGGACGGAGGGCTTTGTCCACTTAGTCAATACAAACGATTCTAGCTCGAGTGACCGTACGATGTCCATCCAACGGCCATAGTGCTTCTTCAACCTCTGGTATTCTTGCTCCAGCCGCCCAAAGCAGCGCCGGTCGTGACGCATGCTCCTGCCTCCCGTGGCCGGATGTGCTACCGCGGAGGCCTCACCGCCCCCTACTATTCCCACCGCTGGTCAGGCCCTGCGGCGACAGCAGCCTCACACTGCAGCCGAACCAGTGGACCCTCGTACTCCTCTCCGTGCGGGCTTCCAGTGTCGCGTCTTCCCCGGCTCCCCGCCGTCCCCTTCCTAGGCCTCTCCGTCGTCCACCGCCCTGGTGCTCTCGGCGCGGCGTGGTCAACGTGGTCAAGGAACAAATTCCATCAGACGTGGACTGTACGTGGAGAGGCTGACGGCTGGATCCACGGCCGCAGCAAGGAAGTGCCCCTTATTACGCGTAAAATAATGATTCCTCCACCTGACAGCTGGGACCCACCGGACGGGCCACTGTATTTCACGAAAAAAATATTTCCCCTGACTGCTGGGACCCATCAACTACATCTTCGCATGCAAGGAAGTGCGTCCGGGCAAACAAAAAAACGATTCGCCTCCCTGACTGCTGGGACCCACCAGCTACATCTTCGCATGCAAGGAAGTGCGTTCGGGCAAAAAAAACGATCCGTCCCCCTGACTGCTATGACCCACCAGCTACAGCTTCGCACGCAAGGAAGTGCCTGACAGTCGGGACCCACCTGGTCGAAGCGTACGTAGCGTTGTCATTCTGGTCGCGAACGTGTACGCACATATATACTGGTCGATGTAGAGGCGCGTACGTGTCGTAGTAGAGGCGCGTACGTGTCGTAGTAGAGACGCGCATGTAGCATGTACACGTACGTACAGCGGCCAGGGTCCAAGAAAGAAAATACTGTCACATACGTACATACGGGCAGGGTCTCGAACGCCTACTCACGCATACGTACGGCCAGGGCTCGTGTACATGGCCGGGTCGGAACAGAGAAATGGCCTCGTTATCGTGTTCATGGGGAGCCAACCGGCTGGGTCGGAATGGAGTGGGTGGTCGTGTTCATCGGGAGGGCTTGGACTGAACAGGCGATGGAAACGAGGCCTGGCGTACCGCACAACGGAGGAAACGGCCTTGTGTTCGACCGGCCACATTCGGAACGGGGTCCTGTTGATCGGGAGGGGTCTGGCGTACCGCAAAATGGAGGAAACAGACCTCCTACGGTCGAAACGGGAGTCCTGTTGATCGGGAGGGGTGTGGCGTACCGCAAAACGGAAGAA
>NC_057810.1:223578582-223591853 GCF_018294505.1 Triticum aestivum | reverse complement strand
GCAAAACGGAGGGAACGGACCTCCTACGGTCGAAACGGGGGTCCTGTTGATTGGGAGGGGTGTGGCGTACCGCAAAACGGACCAAACGGACTTGTGTTGGAGCGCTACGGTCGAAACGGGGGTCCTGTTCATCAGGAGGGGTGTGGCGTACCGCAAAACGGCACTCCACGGGATACTGTTCATCTCCACCGTCGACCTCCTCCAGCTCCACGGGCTATCGTCGACCTCCTCCAGCTTCCACGGGCTCCTGTTCATCCAGCCTCCACCGCGCGCTACTCCACCAACTACTGTTCAACCACCCCTCCACGGGCACCCCACCATCATCTACTGTTCATCCAGTCCTCCACACCACGGGGTCCTGTTCAACCACCCCTCCACGGGCACCCCTCCATCGTCTACTGTTCATCCAACCCTCCACACCACGGGGTCCTGTTCATCCAGAGGCAACATCACCGCTCACTGTTCATCCAAACCCCCCGCAACGCTCACTGTTCATCCAATCGATCGGCTTTAGTTAGCAGCAGTAGCGAAGGAATCGCTCGATCGGGTTCAGTTAACAACCATCGATCGATCGCTCGGGTTTAGCAACGCGTAGCCTGCAGTGCAATAGCTCGGGTTCAGTTAGAGCCAACGCCTTGCACACACGCGCGTACATGTACGAGAGAAACGCGCATCGCTCGGCCTCCGACATCCCACCATAACCGGGAACTCCCCGTTCCTCGCCCTCGCTTCTACCACGGTTTTTCCCGTCATGGATGGCCCAAAGAATGTCATGCAGCTGTGTCTCCGGCCCACCCAGGATGAAAAGCCCATTTTTTGTCATGATTTTTTGTCATAGAAGTAGGAGCCCACCACATCTATGATGATACCGGGTTTTGTCACAATTATCGTCATAGAAGTGTCATATGTATGACAGAAAAAATTTCGTTCGGCCCAAAATGTCACGGATGTGTCTTTTTTTTGTAATGCAAGTGGATATATATGTATCCGAATAAGATTATGTGAGGTGATTTCCAAAATTATATCCCCAATATGCCAATTATCCAACATAAAAGCCAAATAAGTGGCCAAATTTTACTCTTTATATGATTAAATATTATTATCCATAACAACAGTACTTATTCATAAAGCTATTTATCATTGACTTGTTGTATGACGTAAGTTGACTATTTCATCACATACCTATTGACTAATTTTCTTAAGCCATATGCCGCTATTATTCATATCCGTTCCGAATCGAGTAAACATTCAATTTTCTAGTAACATCTGGTCCGCATTTGTATCTGATAGCATTCGTATTCGTTTTCAAAACATGAAACAGAAGTGGGAAGAGCGCGATTCGTTTCCACCCCCAATACTAATCTTAAACATCCGCACTTTAATTTGTTATTATAGAATGAAATGCATAAAACCATCATAATAGTGTTTGTAAATGCAGAAAACCATCATTTTACAAATCATGACAAAGTACACCACGTGCAACTCTTGAAAGTGGCAAAACTCACGACAGGCGCCACTGCTCCGGCCATCTTCGCCACCACCAGGACCTGCTCCGACCAGCAGCGCTGACTGCTCCGACCCGGGGAAAGGGAAGATCTGCCAGCCGCCTCTCCTAGACACATCCACCTGCCATAGTCCATTGTTGTGGGTCGTCCAAGTCCTCGCTCTGCCTCCTAGTGGTCCAAGTCCGCGCAACCGCCGCTGGGCCGCACGTTGCGAGGTCATCGCATTGCGGTCGGCTCCACCTGTGCACACGGCTCCTGGAGGTTGCCGTTGGATGTCCTCTGTTGCTCTCTCCATCGGCCACGAGGGAGGAAACCAGTGTGAGCGTCGAGGGAGTAAGCTTTTGGGTGCGTTAGGTCGGGCCTACGCACGGGGGTTGGAGAGTTTTTCTTTTCTTTACAAGAGGTGGGTGGTGGGGTGTGAAGAAGCTTAACATCTGCTTATCTCAAACCACCATGATTTTTGCCACATCGGCAATTTACCACGTCAAAACGAGGTTAAAACTTCCGTCAGTGTTTTTTGCCATTGTTAACGATAGAGTTTGATGCATGTTTGTCACATTTTGAATTGTGGTGGTTTTTTGCTAGTCGTGACATGATTGTGATGGTTTTATGTTTTTCGCTCGTTATTATACAACGAAACCCTATGATACACTTTGAAAAAGGAAAACAACTTAATGAGATATTAACTAGCACTTTAACGATAAAGATGAATTTTGTGCATTAAAAAACAACTAGCACAAATTTTAAAGCAGTGGTGCACATGGATCCATATACGGAATATCATGTGCATGGTAGCGACACGACTATTCTTAGATCGGGCTCAAATGAGCCTGGATGAACATAAAATGAAAAAAAAAGATTTTTTGGCAAAACATTGACAAAAGTTCTGAGTGGTTATAAAATGTCATCATTCGTGGAAGTCGTGGCAAAAAAATCAATGCTCTAAAAATACCATTTTCAAAAGCATTTTGGAGTGCTGATTTTTTTGCTGCAACTTCCAAGCATTTCTTGTCAAAATGAAAATTTGCCATCTCTCAAAACATTTGTTAAAGTTTGCCACAAAAAGTAGAATTTTTTAAATTCCTTTTCAATATTTTTTGAATTTACTGTTCATGGCGAGCTCATTTGAGCTCGCGAGCAGTTGGGGACTTTCCGCATGGTAGAAAAAAATACTCTCGCAATAATTCATCGGCTGCCTTTTTTGGCAAATTAGTTGGTTTTCTAAGCTGCCTGATTGACATCCAATCGTTGTGATTCATCTTAAACTTCCATCCATTTTCTTCATCGTCAACCAACGGCCATTGGATTTTCTTCATCTTCAATCTTCGACCCTTCTCATGCCTCACCTCCAGTGTGGTCTTGTTTGAGCTCTCAGCCATGACGTTGTGCCTTGATCTCGGCGACTATCTAATTCGAGTGGCAGCACAAAGCGAAAAACAACCCCCCCCCCTTCACCAGACATGTCAACCCTCCTAGTCGCCTGCGATGGCGGTGCCATCGTCCCCGTCATTAGTGAGGTCCTAGATCACTCTCATCGCTCGGGCGCAAAGGCTTATGTAAATTTATGGAATTGATTGATCAAAAGGCAATTCCAATCTTGTAGGTAGGGCGACAATTTTCGTCAAGAAGGTGTCTTTGTGACTGGGTTGATCTATGTATTTATTTGGTGAGGCCTTGTTGAATAATGCAATAAATATGGATGTGTGCATCTCACGATGCAGAGGCCGAGGCTAATCCTTCTTTGAGAAAAACACATTTAGTGAATCCATAAACATATTTTTTAGTGAACCGCCAAATTCATTGATTAGCAGTGTTAGTACGAAAAGACGGGGTGAGAGTATGTACGGTTGGTGATAAAACAATCTTATCTTAATTGTGTCACATAAATTTAAAGATGACATAAAAAATGTATAATGGGTTGTCTCTTCATCTTATCCTTAGTGACTAGTTATTCCTAAATAATGATGAAATATTATTGCTAAGAGATCGTCTCTTAATTAATTGAGAGAAGACAAAGCCTCTTTTTTTCTTATATTTTCTCCACGTTAACATTCATCATACGTGGTCATTCTAGAATATCACCATTTACATGCCCTAAGACACGTAGGGAAGTGCTAGTAGGAAGTAAAATGAACATAAATTCGAGTAAGTTTCATAGTGCGATTTCCTTCCTAATCCCTAACCTATCTGATGAGCGGTTGTCCGCCCCCCCCCCCCCCCCCCCCCCACACACACACCCGAGTCCTTCGTGCTAGAATATGCACCTGCTCCTCTTCTGTCAAATCAATTGATCCGGACATATTTTATCATCCAATATGGCACCCAATTGATCCATGGACCGGTCTAGGAGTCTGTTCCCGCAAACCAAAGACAACCTGTGGGGCTTTAATGGAGTCCAGACCACCGCCGTAGGACTGCAACATCGCTAGCCAACTCAAATCTCTCTTCCGATCCACTTTTCCTTCACTCTATCCCTGCTTCCCCTTACTTTGCATCAGCATCCTCCTTGTATGATGCCACTGCTGTATTACTCCAGTCGCCACCCAGGCATCGTAGGACGTCCGCAGCCTCCACCAACGCAGCATACTATTGTTGTACTAGCTATTCGCATGTTGTTTATGAATGAATTGTGCTATTTTCTATATTTTAAGTGTTGTGGTCTTAGAAAGAAATAAGGACAAACAGTTAAGGAATATGGTTGGATGGCCGACTATCACATCATTGTCTGCAGACTGGTTTGTACCGGTCCATGGACGGATATCGGATCCGTTTTGAGTGTCAATGTTGGAGATGTCCTGACATATTTTTATTGCACAGATGGGCAATGAGAGCAAGATGGATGGAAATGTGAACCGTCTCAACGAGAACTAGACATCCAGGAGCCTGTGCCCAAACACAAAAACAAGCGCAACGCTCTTGTTGTTTTGCCTAGGGATAAATCAGTTTTGCTAAATCTCAAGTGTGTAATTTTTTTGGCATTTCTACCATGCACCAGGTCGAAGGTGGAGATGACGTGATGAGCGGTAGCAACTAGCGTTGGCCACACCGAGGCCGAGCCAAGAAAACAAGTGTGACGTCCTAGGTGAAGGTGAGCAAGAAACTTAACCCGAGGGGTCAGGGGGTGCGAGGGTTGTCGGGTTCCTGCAGATCACTAGGGGAGGGGGTAGATGGGTGGTCGAGGCGGTGGCTAGTGACGATGTTTGAGGGGAGGGAAGGACGTGGCGTCGAGGCGGTGTAGTGCCCTGCCGGCCACAGGTGGTGGAGGTCGGCAGTTGGGGAGGGGTAGGCCAACGGGTGCATGAGGAAGAAGAGATAGAGACATTGAAGATGAACAGTGTAATCTGTTTTAGGCCATTTGATCAAGATCTAGTGGTTCCCGAGAAAATTGGCTGATGACGGAAAAAATTTCAAGTACCTAATATATAGAGTCTGATAAGAAATAAGGTGGATGGCACGCGTGCAGGCTCGAAATGTTGTTAGGGACAAGAAGAATGTGAAATACCACACCAAAGGTATTCCGCAAAAGGAAAAGAGAGAATATCGTATTTGGTCCTTTCTTAAAGTTTTGTTCCCTATTTGGCCCAAATAAAAATTTATTCCCTATTTGACAGGAAAAATAATTTTTGATATGACACTTTCATCCATTTTAGAGTGTCATCCATTTTAGACGCTAACGGTGTTAAGTGTGAGGTGAAAAGACCATGTTGCCCCTGTAATATTTGTACACGTGTGGGCGTTAAGGGGTCTGGCCATACATTTCGTGTGTGTTGGGAAACGTTGCAGAAAATAAAAAAATTCCTACGGTTTCACCAAGATCCATCTATGAGTTCATCTAAGCAACGAGTGATAGGAGTGCATCTACATACCCTTGTAGATCGCGAGCGGAAGCGTTCAAGAGAACGGGGATGATGGAGTCGTACTCGCCGTGATCCAAATCACCGATGACCAAGTGCCGAACGGACAGCACCTCCGCGTTCAACACACGTACGGAGCGGATGGCGTCTCCTCCTTCTTGATCCAGCAAGGGGGAAGGAGAGGTTGAGGAAGAAGGCTCCAACAGCAGCACGACGGCGTGGTGGTGGTGGAGAGGCAGTACTCCGGCAGGGCTTCGCCAAGCTCTTAAGAGAGGACAAGAGGTGTTGGGGAGGGTAGGGGCTGCGCCTTGGAAGTTGTGTGCAACCCTTCCCTCGCCCCTCTATTTATAGGGGAAGGGGGAAGGGGGCCGGCCCCCTCTAGATGAGATCTAGAGGGGGGGGCGGCGGCCAAGGGAGGGGGCTTGCCCCCCAAGCAAGGGGGGCGCCCCCACTAGGGTTTCCCCCCAACCCTAGGCGCATGGGCCCAAGGGGGGGGGCGCCTAGTGATGGGGTCATGTACCTAGGGTAGGGTCATGGACCTGGTCTAAGTACCTTGCCCAAGGACACCCTTAGAAGAGGTCGCCTTCCAGTCGACCAACGAGGGACTCACTCGACTGACTTGAAGGACTCGACCATGAAGACTCACTCGACCACCAGGAGGTCAAGAGGCACTCTGCACTGCAACGGCCTGTAATTAAGTAGGCTTTATGATAGTAAAGACACTTTATGTGGGGCGTTACCAGTAACGCCCCAGACTTAACTCACCTTAAACCCTCTCCTACGTGGGCTGGCTGGGGTCCTGGCGCACTCTATATAAGCCACCCCCCTCCACAGGTAGAAGGGTTCGGCATCTTGTAACTCACATACTCATAATCCACTCGACCGCCTCCGGGCTCCGAGACGTAGGGCTATTACTTCTTCCGAGAAGGGCCTGAACTCGTACATCCCTTGTGTTTACAACCTCTCCATAGCTAGGACCTTGCCTCTCCATACCTACCCCCACTCTACTGTCAGGCTTAGAACCACGACAGTTGGCGCCCACCGTGGGGCAGGTGTTTTAGCAATTTTGTGGAGAAGTTGCGATTCTTCCGAGTACTTTCATCATGGTGTCTGCTGGAGTTTTGGTCGAAGGTCGAGAGATCTGTCTCGGCACTCTCACCTTCATCGCCGACGACTCCGCCTGGCTCCAGGAGGCTCCACTCGACGTTGATGCGCTCCCCGTCCGCGGTGCGACGCATTTTCGCGCATGTGTCCGCGGCGTTCTGCTGCGGCAGCCGTCGACCCCGTATCGGACGACTCCTCCATCGTCCACCCTCCCGGTCTCCCGCCAGCGCAAGCGCTCGGGCCGGTCGAGGCTTCAGCGATGGGTGAAGCACGCGGTGGCTCGCCAATCGGCCACTACCCAAGTTGCGGCAATCGAGCCCGACGAATCTCTCTACGGCTTGTTCGATCTGTCGACTGGCTCCGTAGAGACTGCATCCGAGTGCGGTAGCAGTGATCCAGCGGTGGAAATCTTGATGGTCGACGGGCCCCGCAGTCCCCCTGGCTTCGCCCGTGATGGTGGAGCAGGTGATGGAGGCGACCCCGCACGAGGTCACGAAGAGTACCAGCCCGAGCCACTCGACTCTCTGCAAAGAGAGGAACTTCGCCGCAGGAACGTGGATGCTCTGCGTACTCCCATCGCAGGAGAAACCCCCGAGGCTCGTGCCTTGGAGGAGGCACGCCTGGCCAATTTGGCCGAGCGCACTCGACTGGAGAATCTTCAGCGAGCACTCGACGAGCGCGCGCGGCAACGAGTTCCCGACACCAGTCGGCGTCAACTCTTCCCGCCGACTCAGGTATATCGAACCCCAATCCAGAATTTAGCAGCTGCGACCCGTATAGCAGAGTCCATCCAGCCTTCGCAGTTGGAAGCTGGCAGAGGTTTGCTGCAGATCAGGGATCTGCTCCGGGCAGCAGGAGATCAGAATTCAGCCGTGTCTTAGTCGCGCAACAGAATTCACAGTCGATCCGTCACTGCGAATACGGTTCAGTCGGCTCACAGCCCCAGATCGCCTCCACGGCGTGAAGGGCGCGAGAATCGGCGAGATCAATATGGCCACCGACTCGACCGAGATGATAGGCGTCGAGTGCCCAATTCCCCTCCGAGGGGTGGGTCTTACGCTCCTCGACAGCAAGATGACAGACGTTAGTACAGTACAGGGCGAAGGGTTCCAGTCGACCCCAGAGAACCAGGCTTCGACGCGTGATCCATTATCGTGCAAGGTATGGTCGACCGGAACAGAGCCCATCGAGGTGGACTCGACAGAGATGCACCCACAAGCAGTCGAGTGCATGTTTCTGGTCCTGAATGTTTCAGCAGAGCTATCAGAGCCGCAGTTATCCCTCCCAATTTCAGGTTGGCAACAGGAGTCAGCAAGTTCACTGGTGAGTCTAAGCCTGAAACTTGGCTTGAAGATTACCGAGTGGCAGTTCAGATTGGTGGTGGGAACGACGAGGTGGCCATGAAGCATTTTCCCCTCATGCTGGAAGGTTCTGCCAGGGCATGGTTGACTCAATTACCTCCTAGCAGCATTTACACTTGGGAAGATCTGTCCTGAGTGTTCATCAGAACGTTTGAAGGAACTTGCAAGCGACCAGCTGGATTGACAGAGTTGCAAGTCTGCGTGCAGAAGGCTAATGAGACTCTCGGAGAGTATATTCAGAGGTGGATCACTTTGCACCACACTGTGGAGAATGTGTCCGATCATCAGGCAGTCTGCGCCTTCAAAGATGGCGTCAAGAACAGAGAACTGAGTTTGAAGTTTGGTCGAACCGGTGACATGACCTTGAGTCGGATGATGGAGATTGCTACCAAGTACGCCAACGGCGAAGAAGAAGACCGACTCCGAAGCGGCAAACACAAGCCGAGTCAGTTGGAAAAAGGAAACACCAGTCGGAAACAGAAGCAGAAGGCTGAACCGGCAGCTCCTGGAGAGGCTCTGGCCGTGACTCAAGGAAAGTTTAAGGGGAAACCAAAAGGATCCTGGAACCCCAAGAAGGTAAAGGATAAAGAAGGGAACGACGTAATGGATATGCCATGTCACATCCACACGAAGAAAGACGAAGAGGGGAATATCATCTACCCGAAGCACACCACTCGCCAATGTCAACTCCTGATCCAGCAGTTTCAGGGAAAACAGTCTAAGGACAAGGAGAAGGAGTCGGACAAGGCCGAAGACAAGGAGGACAGTGAGGAAGGATATCCGCATATCAACTCCACTCTGATGATCTTTGCAGATGTGGAAAGCAGGAGTCGATTGAAAGTCATTAACCGAGAGGTGAACATGGTTGCCCCAGCAAAAGCGAATTATCTGAAATGGTCTCAAATACCCATCACATTCGACCAATCTGATCACCCGACTCATATTGCCACCCCTGGGAGGCAAGCTTTGGTGGTCGATCCAGTTGTCGAAGGCACTCGACTGACAAAAGTGCTGATGGACGGTGGAAGCGGGCTGAATTTGTTGTATGCAGACACACTGAAAGGAATGGGCATTCCGATGTCCCGACTGAGCACTAGTAACATGAGCTTTCATGGAGTTATACCAGGGAAGAAAGCCGAGTCACTCGGCCAAATAGCTTTGGACGTGGTGTTTGGTGATTCGAAACATTTTCGCAAAGAAAAGTTGACGTTTGAGGTCGTGGATTTTCAGAGTGCATATCATGCCATTTTGGGGAGGCCAGCTTACGCACGGTTCATGGCTCGACCATGTTACGTGTACCTCAAATTGAAGATGCCCGGCCCCAAAGGAGTGATCACTGTCACCGGTGATCGGAAAAAGGCAGAAGAGTGCTTTCAGAAGGGCTCAAAGATTGCCGATTCCCAGCTGATAGCGGTCGAATTCGAAGAATACAAGCAAAATGCAGATCCGAGTGACTTGCTGCGATCAAAGAAACCCGCCACAGAGTCTGCATTCCGGTCGTCCGGTGAAACGAAGCCTGTTCACATTCACCCGATGGACCCCGATGCAGCTCCGACCCGCATCTCCACAACACTCGACCCAAAATAGGAAGAAGCGCTCATCCAGTTCCTCCGTGAGAACTGGAACATTTTTGCATGGAAGCCCGCTGACATGCCAGGTGTTCCCAGGGGACTGGCTGAGCATCGCCTAAGAGTCGACTCGTCTGCAAAACCAGTCAAAGAGCATCTTCGGCGGTCCGCCGTCCAGAAGAGAAAAGCCATTGGTGAGGAAGTGGCTCGACTGTTGGCGGCAGGATTTATCCGAGAGATATACCACTCCGAGTGGCTTGCTAATGTCGTCATGGTTCCTAAGAAGGACAAGTCGCTCCGAATGTGCATTGATTTCAAGCACATCAACCGGGCCTGCCCGAAAGATCATTTTCCTCTCCCTCGCATAGATCAAATTGTTGACTCGACCGCGGGATGCGAGAGGCTGTCTTTTCTAGATGCCTACTCCGGGTACCACCAGATCCGTCTGTACAGACCCGACGAGGTAAAAACAGCTTTCATCACTCCATTCGGGTGCTTCTGCTATATCACCATGCCATTCGGCCTCAAGAATGCCGGAGCCACATTTATGCGAATGATTCAGAAGTGTCTACTCACTCAAATCAGTCGGAATGTGGAAGCATATATGGATGATATTGTTGTCAAGTCAAGAAAAGGTTCCGACCTGCTCGCTGATCTCGCCGAAACATTTGCCAACCTCAGAAGATATGATATCAAGTTCAATCCATCAAAGTGCACATTTGGAGTTCCTGGTGGCAAGTTACTCGGTTTTCTCATTTCCGAACGGGGAATCGACGCTAACCCAGAGAAGATTGGCACTATTCTCCGAATGAAACGCCCTGTGCGAGTGCACGATGTCCAGAAGCTTACTGGATGCTTGGCCGCATTAAGTCGATTCATCTCACGACTCGGTGAAAAGGCATTGCCTCTTTACCGACTGATGAAGAAGACAGACAAGTTCGAGTGGACTCCAGAAGCTGATGCAGCGTTCGCCGAGCTAAAAGCTCTACTCTCCACCCAGCCGGTGCTTGCTGCTCCAATCAGCAAAGAGCCTCTGTTGCTCTATATCGCAGCCACAGGACAAGTCGTCAGTACTGTGCTTATGGTCGAGCGGGAAGAAGAAGGAAAAGCTCTCAAAGTTCAGCGCCCAGTGTATTATTTGTCTGAAGTCTTGACTCCATCCAAGCAGAGATATCCTCATTATCAGAAGCTTGTGTATGGAATATACATGACCACAAAGAAGGTTGCTCATTATTTTTCTGATCATTCCATCACAGTCGTTAGCGACGCTCCACTATCAGAGATCTTGCACAACAGAGATGCAACTGGTCGAGTGGCCAAATGGGCGATTGAACTTCTTCCCCTTGATATCAAGTTTGAGGCAAAGAAAGCCATTAAGTCCCAGGCAATAGCAGATTTCCTCGCCGAGTGGATTGAGCAACAGCAGCCGACTGAAGTTCACTCGGAGCATTGGACCATGTTCTTTGATGGCTCTAAGATGTTGAATGGTTCCGGTGCTGGGGTTGTCCTGGTTTCCCCTAGAGGAGATAAGCTCAGATATGTGCTCCAGATTCACTTTGATTCCTCCAACAATGAGGCAGAATATGAGGCCCTCTTATATGGGTTGCGCATGGCCATTTCACTCGGCGTCCGTCGCCTGATGGTCTATGGCGACTCGGATTTAGTGGTCAACCAGGTGATGAAAGAGTGGGACGTGAGAAGCCCAGCCATGACTGGATACTGCAGTGCAGTGAGGAAGCTGGAAAAGAAGTTCGAGGGGTTGGAGCTCCATCATATACCCCGACTGAAAAATCAAGCAGCTGATGATCTAGCAAAGATAGGTTCCAAGAGAGAAGCCATGCCGAGTGGTGTGTTCTTGGAGCATATACACACTCCGTCAGTCAAAGAAGATCCTTTCACCGAAGAAACTCCACAGCCCAAGAGTGCCACATATCCGACTGAGATTGAGGTCCCAGCGATGGTCGACTTGATCATGGAGGTTTTGGTGGTCATTCCCGACTGGACAGTTCCGTATGTCGCATATATCCTGAGAAAAGAGCTTCCGGAGGATGAGGAAGAGGCTCGACAGATCGTCCGTCGATCTAAGGCCTTTACCGTAATCAAAGGACAATTATACAGAGAAAGCGCGACTGGAGTTGGCCAGAAGTGCATAACACCAGAGGAAGGTCGACTCATCCTCAATGATATCCACTCGGGGACCTGTGGTGATCATGCGTCCTCTCGGACCATCGTGGCCAAAGCATACCGAGCCGGATTTTACTGGCCAAAGGCGAATGAGATGGCAAAAGAGATAGTGGATAAGTGCGAGGGATGTCAGTTCTACTCGAATATGTCGCACAAGCCTGCGTCGGCTCTGAAGACCATCCCACTCGTCTCGCCTTTCGCAGTATGGGGATTGGACATGGTCCGTCCTTTGAGAACAGGACGAAGCGGCTTCACGCATGTACTGGTGGCAGTCGACAAGTTCACCAAGTGGATCGAGGCTAAACCAATCAAGAACCTTGACACCGGTACTGCTGTTAGCTTCATCAGGGAACTAATATTCAGATATGGAGTCCCGCACAGCATCATTATGGATAATGGGTCGAACTTTGACTCGGAGGAATTCAGGGATTTCTGCAACTCCCAAGGCACACGGGTCGACTACGCTTCAGTCGCCCATCCGCAGTCGAATGGACAAGCAGAGCGAGCTAATGGACTGATTCTTAAAGGATTGAAGCCCCGACTGATGTGTGATCTCAAACACGCGGCTGGAGCTTGGGTCGACGAACTTCCCTCAGTGCTTTGGGGGCTGCGGACCACACCTAATCGGTCGACCGGAAGAACTCCATTCTTCTTGGTCTACGGAGCTGAAGCAGTCTTGCCGAGTGATCTTCTCCACAATGCTCCTCGAGTGGAAATCTACAACGAAGCAGAGGCAGAACAAGCACGGCAGGACGCAGTCGACCTTTTAGAGGAAGAAAGGGAGATGGCTCTGATCCGGTCGACCATCTACCAACAAGATTTGCGTCGTTTCCACGCCAGAAATGTGAGAGGTCGAGCCTTCTAGGAAGGAGATTTAGTTCTCCGAGTGGATCAGCACAAACCACACAAGCTTGCTCCTTCTTGGGAAGGTCCCTTCATCGTCACCAAGGTTCTCCACAACGGGGCGTACCGTCTTTACAACGTCGAGCATAATATCGACGAGCCCCGAGCTTGGAACGCGGAGCTACTCCACCCATTTTATACTTAAGTTTTATCACTCGGATGAGTTGCAATAAAGTACTTCTGTAGTTCATGGACCTCAAAATAATAGTGTCATAGTTCCTCCATAATTTCTGTCACTTTTTATTTTTGTCCAATAAAATTCCCCCTCAGTGGGTGACTTAGCCGCGAATCCGTTTCGCCTAAGTTTGTAAAAATCCTACCGAGTGGTGAGCCAGACTCCCACTCGGAGGCTTAGCCGCGAATCCGTTTCGCCTAAGTTTGTAAAAATCCTACCGAGTGGTGAGCCAGACTCCCACTCGGAGGCTTAGCTGCGAATCCGTTTCGCCTAAGTTATCAAAATCCTACCGAGTTGTAAGCCAGACTTCCACTCGGAGGCTTAGCTGCAGTCCAAGGACTCGCCTAAGTTTGTCAAAATCTTACCGAGTGGAGAGCAACCCTCTCACTCGGGGGCTTAGCTGCAGTCCAAGCACTCGCCTAAGTTTTAAAAATCCTACCGAGTGAAGAGCAAACCTCTCACTCGGGGGCTTAGCTGCAGTCCAAGCACTCGCCTAAGTTTGTCAAAATCCTACCGAGTGGAGAGCAAACCTCTCACTCGGGGGCTTAGCTGCAGTCCAAGCACTCGCCTAAGTTTTAAAAATCCTACCGAGTGAAGAGCAAACCTCTCACTCGGGG